>NW_025935276.1:11955-55042 GCF_000764305.2 Hyalella azteca | reverse complement strand
CTCTTAGTCACACAAGAATATTCACACTTTGAGCAGCTAAGAGGTTTTTTAGATGAATGCTTATTAAGAACATGCCTTTTCAGATCGCTCTTAGTCACACAAGAATATTCACACTCTGAGCAGCTAAGAGGTTTTTTAGATGAATGCTTATTAAGAACATGACTCTTCAGATGGCTCTTAGTCACACAAGAATATTCACACTCTGAGCAGCTAAGAGGTTTTTTAGATGAATGCTTATGAAGAACATGACTCCTCAGATCGCTCTTAGTCACACAAGAATATTCACACTCTGAGCAGCTAAGAGGTTTCTCGGACGAGTGTTTATGAAGAACATGACTCTCCAGACGGCTCTTCCACACACAAGAATATTTACATTCTGAGCAGCTAAAACGTTTCACCGTTGAATGATTAAAAAGAACATGTCTCTTCATGCTGCTCATTCTCAGACAAGAATATTCGCATTCTGTGCAGTGATGTGGTTTCTTAGATAAATGATGGTAAATAATGTCGTTAGCAGGATTTCGTTCCATGAAACAAACGCATTGTGGCCCCGAACAACGATGCGTATTTTCTCGCTTATGTTTAGCAGAAATGTGTTTCAGAAGTTGAAGCTCTGAACCGCAGGAATATTCACAGTCAGAGCATGAGTACAGATGTGAGGATGCCTGCTCATCTGGATGGCGCTGCTGCATTTGGCAGGTAACCTTGGCATCAACAAAACCCCGCTGGGAATACGGGAGCCTCTCGGTGCGCTGCTGGGAGCTGGACGCTTCAGAGACGCCGCCGCTGCCACCAGCGTCTTCTGGATCTCCTGCAGGTGCGGACTGCCTCCTACCCACGTTCTGGGGGCGCATTGACAAGGATTTGTTAGAGGAAATAAATACAAATGAATTTAAAATTTTATTGGCGCTTACCTGCTACTTTGACCAAAATCTATACAAATCTTTGCTTCAATTATTTAAAAAGTCATGGAATATAATGTACCTAATTTTGTTGAATTGCATTTAGAAATTTTTGCTTTGTTTTTGTGTATTCATACTGTTTTGGGCTAAATTGGACATTTTATGCGTCAAAAAGGATTACTTGATAAGCACGTCATGCTTGGATTGCTTATTCTATTTAAGGGGACCCATCACCCTAAAAATCGGAAATTTTGGCTTTTCCGTTTTCTTGACTCATTTTGTAGCTTCTGAAAAGGCGAGTCTAACGCAGTTTACCTCATGTCTGTGCGTGCTATAGTTTTTGCGTAAGACAATTTTAAAAATATATAAAATGAACATTTTTTATCAATATGTACAAAGATTTATTTGAATTAAATCTGTATATATAGATCATTACTCTCGTTAATTACAAAGTGTTTGCACTCGTTTGAAAGCTACAAACGAGACGCGTTCAACAAAGCCACTGCCATAGATGTACATACAATACTTTTTTGTGTAATGCAGTCTTGAACTTTTATAAAATTATCATTTTAATACATTATTTATAAATAAATGGTATTTATATGTCATTATTTAGGTTAATTGCAAAGTGTTTGCACTCATAATATATATAACACATAACACAAAATAATAATAACAGATCGGTAGAATGAAATTATAGCATTCAATACGTGAAGCAGTGAAGTGTTTACATTAAGTGACTAGTGTCTTACATTAAATCACTGAAACAAATAAGAGTGTTGAGCTGTAGTAAGAGAGGAGCAAGTAAGAAGCAAGTGTGCTCGAGGCGAAGGTATTTATTGCTTATATCCGGCCCTGCATACCGCGCGGTTTGGCAGCCGAGCATTCCAAGTCCAGGATTCTTGCGGTCAGAATCGGAGCTCAGTGTAAGGCAGGATATCCAGCGTAATAGTGTAAAATATTCAGTGTAATAGTGTAAAATATTCAGTGTAATAGTNCTCTACTGCCCTGTGTGTCACTCTCCGGGAACATACATGTATATGTAAATTATTGAGTGTAGCAACCCGAGGATGTTTGTACTCAATAAGATTTCAAAGTTGAAGTATGTGGCGGCAACCATCAGTGCAAGTCATTTTGTGCTCACTAGAAAGTATCCTTTTTGGGAGGGCTTGTGTGACAATATTGCTACGGTTACTCATGTCAGACGGTAGAGGGTTAAGTGAGGAATAATTACAATTTACTAAAGTAACAGCATGTACAAATGGAGAACAGAGACCAGGGACAAAACCAACGCACGGGAGTCTAACATTACCTCTAGTTATTCATTCAATATTTTCCTGTTTCATCCCACTCTGGAAAAGTCACACATTTAAAAGAAATGTGATTAGCCTAATTAGTGCACTTCATCAATATTTAGGCATCCTTTCCCTACTTAATTTGGGGTAGTCAGAAATAGTCACCAGATACAATTCCAATAGTTCATGTTTACTAAATCAAATTGCACTTCAGGAATTGGGGGTTTGCAAATACCCCTTAGCAAGAAACTCCTGCTTCCTTGCAGAGTTAATGGAAATGGGTCTCCCCACAATACAAACAACCAAGATATTCATATGGTATCAAGACAGCTTAATGAACATTTAATTAGCACTGCAGATGAAGCTAGTAGATTTAAGCAAATTAATCACAATCAAATAATAATTTGAGTTTAAAAACTACTTTTTAAAGACAACACTTCTTAAGAATCTATGTCTGCAATGTCACACATGTACAATGAATTTCTAAATTTATTATCAAAAATTACAAAATAAATTTTTTAATTTTATTTTTAAAATTACAAATTTTTTAAATTTTTTAAAATTAGTCATTCTGTTACTTGATACATGCATTGTCTCCGACTTTACACAAGTGTGCAAAATTTCAGATCGATTGAACAGGTAGAAGTGTGTTAAATATTGATTATAAGAATTGTAGCGGACAAAATTATTTTTCTCACTTTTTTGAGGTAAAAAATAAAAAAATTTAAATTTGGAAAATTATTCATTCTGCCAATTGATTCATGCATTGTCTCCAACTTTACCCAAGTGTGCAAAATTTCAGATCAATTGGACAGGTAGAAGTGTGTTAAATATTGATAATAAAATGTGTAGCCGACAGACAAACAAAACAAGAAGTGAAGTAAATGAGGCAGGGTGGCCCGGTTTTGTTGTTGTAAAAGAGGCAGGGTGGCCCATAGGCAGGGTGGCCCGGTGGTTAAAGTTCAGAGTACCAAGATTGGAGCAGAGAGGCGCGGGTTCGATCCCAGCTCTGTGCGCCAGTTTCTGGTCAGAATCGGCAAGGAGGCCGGGCGGTTAAGCACAGCAGAATTGTAGCAGTGAGCTGCGAAGTTAGAGCCCGCAACAAGCTGTGGATGTTCTGCGATGTTGAGGATCGGCGACAGGCCTACGGCCTAATAAACGCTGAAACCGCTATTATTATTATTATTAAAAGAGAAGTGTTGAAATAAAAGTAAGATAAATGAAGTTAAACCCAACACAAACTTTCAGATAACATATATAAGTGAACTAGGTGACACGCTTGTTAAACCACCAACATGAATTTTGGATAAATATGCCAAGGACACTCACTACCATCAAACGGGGCAATACAGGACGTTTTAAGCTTTTTTTGTTTATAACTTCTTACCATGAAACAGTTCATAAACAAATTTGGGCTTATTTCAAAAGCCTTTGCAAGAGTTATCATATGGCATCTCTGAAAAAGTTCCATATGCTATTCATAAGGTGCCAGATGCAAAATATAAGCATCCAAATTACCCCTGGGAATGGGGTAATCCGGGACACCTTAAATAAAACCTCATTTCAAAAAGTTTGAAGCATGCAGAGTGTACTCATCCATTACTAACAATACTCTGAAGTCCCCCTCTTCTTTTGTCGACAATATAGATGTAGAATAAATGACATTTTCTGTGATTTCCCTCGTTTTTCCTATATTGATATATTACTATATCCATACATTACCATATTATTGATGTGATATTACCATATCCATGGACATGCCAATGAGCATTGATAATGACCTCGTCCACTGCAAGTTTCATATCAGCAGCCATATAGCATTTCTTCTGTATCTGTAAGCTTCAGGACAGCTTGTAATTTTGCACCATTTTAATTGGGTCAAGCGAATTCACTATAACAAAAATAGATTGTAAAAAAACATACCTGAAACAAAAATGAATATTTTAGAGACAACTATTTTATTTTTTGGAGAAATAACTCATAGTATATTTTAATTACTTTTCAGCCTATGCTGCATGGTGCATAATTCTATTTATGACAATCTACGCACAATTTTGTGATGAATGATGATGCATTAATTTTTTCTTGAGCAAAATTTTTTGCTGAGCGGGGTAAATGTTATTAAAATTCTTGGTTATTTATTGATTTTTTTGCAAACTGGAGCCTTTGCTAATTGAGGTTCTACTGTACATGCATTTTTAAGGGTGTCCCTTATTACCCTGGGGGCAGGGGGGGGGGTGTCCCTTATTGCACCTGCAGAATGCAGGTGCATCTTGCAGAAATGTCTGCCGTTTTTTGGGGGGGGGATGAGCTACACAAATTTCATCAATCTCGTTTTAAAGCCAACATCTGTGTGCAACTTTTATGGGAGTAAAATTTTTTAATATGGCAAATATTTTTTTTGCTACAGACCTTAGCAGAGGTACTTAAATCCAAAATCTCACTCTCACACTTTTTTTCTGGGATTTTTAAGAGGTAGTAAATGTATGATTTCTTAACTTGCTTTATGCTACATAGATAGTAAAAATGTTGAAATTTAGCCACTATTTTTAGTTTTACAATATTTTTATTAATTTTGCTACTACAACATTTGTTCAAAATGTAGGACGACTGTCCAGATTTACCCTGCCCGTCTCTTATTACCCCGTTTGACAGTATTGCTGAGATGCATTATTGCTATTTTTCAATGCAAGACTATAACTAATTTGCTGCCAAGATAGCAGTTTTGTTCCAAGTTCCACTCAGGAATACATATTGACAACTGAAGCTTTTTCTGACAAATACCGTAACTCTGATCCAGTTATCTATAAATTTTCACAGCTTTATTCATCAATGGTTTACTTGCCTGTATTACTTCATTAAAACTAATATCAATTAGATGAGTTTACTTTACCAAAGTCTATAAACAGATGATTATGTTGTACTTGTCTTAATGATTGCACTAGCTTCATTGTGTCAATCCTAATCTTGATGTTTTCACTTGAAATCCTTTATAATTTTTCATCACAAATTTCCACACATCTCTGCTGCTAGATTAAATTATCAGTAACTAATTTTCATGATTGTAAGGATGTAAAATTAGGGACATAAAACGAGTTCTAGAAGGCACTGAATTCAAGGCAACAACAGTAGGGAAATACTACAGCACGTCAGTTTGAAGCCAGTAGTCATACTGTTAGCAACCAATGTAATGGCATTGTCAACTTGCTGTAGCGCATCTTAGTGACTTTAGTAGTATAGCTGACAAGAACTGCGTACGCCAAGAACTGCGTATGCCAAGATTCCAATGCTGGTACATTTATCAACAATATGAATTGGTGGTTACCATTTAAATTATTTGTCTAATTTTTTAGAATTTCTTTTATATTACATAAATTTGTTTACTTCCATGTCAGGACAAAGGAGAAAAATATAAATTAGGTATGTAAATTTACATATTTGAAAAAACAGTACAGAAGGAAACAATCATGAAAGCCAAAATGTTTAGCTACAGAAGCAATGACACTCCCCCTACAACAGCATGACTGGTAATAGTTTAGAGATCAAGAAATAGTTTCATCCATCTAGTTATGAATCAAAGTTTCATCAAGCTAATTAATGACAAATCGTGAATACCATTCAGATGATCCATCAGAATCAACAAGCGAATTAGAGCGAGAGCTTTTAGCAAATACAAAGCCTATTACTTGATAGTGAAATTTATAGAAAAAATTAAACTGGTTTACAATGAATGGAATAATGCAATTAGAGGGATATTATTGGCAATTTGAGCTGACTCAAAATCATATAGTGAATTCGGACAAGGTTATAAAATGCCACCACTCATTGCATATTCTTCAATAAGATCAAAGATTTTTTCTTAATATTAGGGGGCTGAGGTTACTAATGACATTTTTGCCGTAAATCTAATTGGTGTATGCCTTTCAATAATTTTTATTGCAATTTCAATTAGATAACAAATCATCATTGTACCAGGCTTGAGGAAGCAAAAAGAAATAATTACAAGTAACAATTGATTATATTCGATTGCAGTAACTATAATAAATGGCAATAGCATAGTATAGTAGCATCAGTGCTGAAGAATGGCCCTAGGCAGATTAGGCCTGTTGCCAATTCTCATACTTATTGTGACTTGTCCACAGATCTAAAAAAAATATGGCTCATCACTCACTGCAGTTAGTGACAGAGCGCATTTTCTCGTGCGTGAAGTTCCAGACAGACGGACGGACTTAACAAGCACAATAGCGCCTTTTTTCCATAAATGAGAAATGCTCTGGACTTTTATTAGTTCCAAGGGCTGCTAGGCATTCCAAGTTTGAACAGATACTTATGATTTCCAAGCTCAGGAGTACCGTCAAACGGGGTAATAAGGGACAGGCGGGGTAATAGGGGACAGGCGGGGTAAATCGGGACATGCTTCCCACATTTCATAAAAATGATGTAGCAGCTAAACTAATCAAAATATTGCAAAACTAAAAATAGTGGCGTAAACTTCAACATTTTTACTATCTATTATTTATAAAGCTAGTCAAGAAATCGAACATTTACTATCTCTAAAAAATCGCTGAAAAAAAGTGTGAAAAGTGCGATTTTGGAAAAGTACCTCTACTAAGGTCTGGATCAAAAAAATATTTGCCGTATTAACAAATTTTGCTCACATAAAAGTTGCACACAGGTGTCGACTTGAAAATTTGATTGACGGAATTCACCTATCTCATTCCAAAAAAATTGCAGTTATTTCTGCAAGACGGAGTAATAAGGGACACCCCCCTGGGGTAATAAGGGACACCCTTAAAAACGCATTTACAGTAGAACCTCAGATAGCAAAGGCTCCAGTTAACAAAAATATTGATTAATAACAAATAATTTTGATTACATTTACCTCGATCAGCAAAAAAAATTTACTTATCAAAAAATTAGTGCATCATTGTTCATCACAAAATTGTGCATAAAATGTCATAGTTAGAATTGTGCACTGGACATCATAGAATGAAGTAATTGAACTAAACTATGATTTATAAATATGATGGTTGTCACTAAAACATTCCTTTCTGTTCCAGGTGTTTCTCATGATCTTTTTCCTATAGTAAATTCACTTGACCCAATTAAAATGGCGTGAAATTACAAGCCGTCCTGTAAGCTTACAGATACAGAAGAAATGTTATAAGGGTGCTTATATTAAGCTTGCAGTTGACAAGGTCGTTGTAAATGGCATGTTCTTGGATACGGTATTATCACATCAATAATACGGTAATTATTGAATATGGTAATATCATATCAATGAAGGAAAAACAAGTAAAAAGCACAGAAAATGTCATGTATTTTACATCTACAATGAAAGAGGAAGACTTCAGAGTACTGTTAGTAATGGATGAGTACACTCTGCATGCTTCAAATGTTTTAAAATTAAGTTTTATTGTAAGTGTCCCGGATAACCCCATTCCCAGGGGTAATTCGGGACGCTTTTATTTTGCGTCTGGCGCCTCACGTATAGCATATGGAATTATTTTGGAGATGCCATTCGATAGCCCTCGCAAAGAGCTTTAAAATGAATTTATGGTAAATGAGTAAGCATTTGATGAAGAGTCATGAAATCTATAGGCAACTCTAAGTGACTGCAAGTATGAGGATGAGTGGAGGATCCTATAGTACTACTACTGGGAGTTTTGATACTATGGTATCTGGTCTGAGACATGTTACAATCTGATAACAAAAAGTTCAGTTGTTTATTAAGTGGTTAGTAATATCCATTTTCTTTATTCATATTCTTTCCACGATTTC
Organism: Hyalella azteca; assembly: GCF_000764305.2. NCBI lineage: Eukaryota > Metazoa > Arthropoda > Malacostraca > Amphipoda > Hyalellidae > Hyalella > Hyalella azteca. Next base: position 47,064 of record NW_025935276.1, on the reverse strand, counting down.
AACAACATTGAAGCTCAAGAATTTAGTTCATAAGCTCAATAGCCAAGAGCAGAGTGTATCAGGTGGCTTGTCTTAGCAGGGCTGGTTGCAGTGTCTAACAACACAATCAGTGCTATAAAAATGGATTGTAAAAGGCATAGAGAATGAGATTGAATGCTCTAACATTGACTCAGTAATACTCAATATGGATATCAAGTGTTATCTAGTCTCGCATCAACTCGGAACTTGCAGAGCAGTAATTCCCCAAGTGGGTTCAAACGTCAAGGTAGCACCACTTGCTGGCAGTATGAATGATAGCCCATAACAACTGCTTTAGTTCTGCAGGAAAATTACTGAGCAGAATGATTACATATTATGTTAAAGCAGTGTCAGCATTCATCAAGCCATTAGACATGTCACCTATTCCTAATCTTAAAGAACATTTACAGCTTGTTATGGTCTTGAACACAAACCTCACTGCTTCAATTTTGCTGTGCTTAACGGGCTCCTCACCAATTTGACCAGAACAGTTGCAGGTAGCTTAGTTCACACCGACAACTTTCTGCTCCAATCCTAGTACTATGAACTGTAACCGCGGGACCACCCTGCCAAATGGGTTTTTTAATAATTTTATTACACAGCCTAAGCTTACTGCTTAGTTCTGCAGAGCAAGTACTGAACAGTGCGATGTGGCTTCTAGTTCCAATCAAATTATGAGGCTTGAACAAAGTTAGATCTCCCTCCCAGAATATACTCGACCAAAAATATTCCAGAAATTCATTTTTGAATTTTGATGCTGGTTAGGAAAAAACTGAAGAAGCCAAACCTATATTCCCCATATGCAACAATTCTGATGCAACTTCATCATCCATATAATTAAACTCAATAATAGCTAAGTCATTATTAACAGAGAATCAACATTTTCAAATATCATCATAATTGCAATTACTTGCAAGGTTTTCAAACACACCACATACTATGAATACTACTACTTTTAGATCTGTCAATAAAATAAGCTAGGTATTGGCAGAGTCATGAAAAGAGATCATTTCAAAGAGGTACAATGCTGCTGAAGAAATCATTCTTGCATAGAATATTTCATATTTATATTATTATACAATATTTGAGTGCCATTGCAATAAAAATCTTTATGACACAAATGTTTAAATGGGAAGACACATTAAGTATAAGAAGCATTGGATCAAGGATTTCTAAGCTTAGGGGAATGAGATAGTGGGAAAACAGTGGAAACTTCATTAGCAAAATACAATGAAAACTTAATAGCTGCAGAATTACAGATTCATAGACAAATAGGTACAAAATTTGAAAACATGCAAGATTCTCGGCTCACTTATGAAATTTTAATCAATATTTTGTGGCTGTAAATTATGACAAGACACACAGGGAAAGCCTTGCCTAATTATGACTATAAACATGCTGATCTCAAGTCACAAACAATTTTAAATGCCTAATTCTGCAGTGAAATTCAACAAGAAATATAAAAAACTTTCTTGTAATGATACATTAATTTGATTATTAGAGAGAACTTAGGAAATTCCAGCTGATTCTTTGTGTCATTTGTAAAATTCACATGCATTCTCAAAAAATGGCGTTATGACGGCTTTTGCTGTGGTGCTTGAAGTAATGGAGCCTTTGAAATGAAACCCTTCACTCACACCTCCAATGCCTTCTTTATGATGAATCAAATTATATTTCTGGCTATGAAAGCCTTTATCTGAGATATAAAGAGAGTGAAATTATTCATTCTGCTAAGCTTCTCTATAGAGCCACTGGTTGTAGTTTTACTGATGTTTCCAATTATCTTGGAGGCAGGTTGGTAATCAAATGGGTATAGCCTTGGACTCAAAAAAAAAAATTCTGTATTTTCTTCACCTCTTTTGAAGAATTGTGCTTAGCACTGTGAAATTTTTACCAAACCTCATGAGTATACTACTAGTGTATATACTCAATAATTTCCAGGCATGTAACGCTAATAGTTTTTATTTAGGGAGCTAAATTATTATAAATAAAAAAAATTACATTCTCTCAAAAAATATCCCAGTGCATTATAAGTGAATTTTGCCCTCAAAAACAATATACCTATACCTTGAGGGTTTGATCTTATTTCTTCATTACCAGCTTTCTCTTGTTGAGTTCATCAAGATTTGGCTCCATTTAATGAATTAAATTATCAACTGGTTACATGTCAAAACAGATGAAAGTCTAAGGCTAGGCTCTCCAAACTGCAGCACGCGAGCCAGATCTGGCCCACAGCTAGGTTCCATCCGGCCTGTTGGATATCTCATAGTTCAATATAATTTTTACAAAAATCAAGCTTGACATTTATTTTTGGTTACACATGGACTAAAAACCGGTCATGGGCATTACCAGCCTGTGAAAATTTCAGAAAGCTTGCTCTTAGTACTTAGTGAAAAAAGTTTGAAGGCCCCTGGTCTATGGGCTTGGCTCCCTTATTTCACACACACGACTGTAGGCTAGTATCGATGACTAATATTTTACAAATTAGTTTTATGGATTTTGAGTTGATTTATGCAAAAAATAACAACAAACATGAAGTTATAGTCTCTAAAAACATACTGTGTCTATATTTAATTAGAAATATATTTTTTCCAGCTAATTTTTTATTAGTATTTCACTTTGAGAAAATACAGTACACAATTTAAGCTAACAGCAAATTGAAATTGCTGTTAAAGTTACAGACTAGGTGGGATTAGTATTAAATAGTAGTTACAATCTCTGAGAAATATATTTCTCCAGGAATGATGCAACAAATATGACCAAAAAAGCATCCAATAATTTATATGAAAATGCATAAAATGCAAAATGTACCTTAACATTTAGGAAATATCTGGTGGTTGCTCTCTTTATTTCATTGCATTATAATAGGTCCTGAATGACTAGGTATAAAACAAATTGGATGGCCTAGTAATATCTACATAACTTTTTAATGTGTAGGTTTTTTTACTATCCACTATTGCCATAGTTTGTTTTTAGTCTGTGACAACACCATGCGAACTCCAAGCTTTTGCCAGGTTGAAATAACACACAAATAGTTAAGTAAATTCAAGAAAATGATGAGGAATCAAGTAATATGATGAATTTTTCTGCTTTACAACAGCAATCAATGAAAATGATCATACAAATAAAAGTTCATGTGATGCAAGCACTTTTGATGCTGCCAAAAAATTACCAATAAATTTATTACAGACAATTGTATTCTCTGAACTGATCTCTCTGCTTGGCATAGAAATTGTGCACTCATATATTAAAGTGTGTAATTTGAATATTGCATCTATTACAATTTGATTACATAAGATGTGGGTCATTTAAGAGGAAAAGGAGATCAAACAACCCTCTTTTGATGCCCTAGCTCTTAAAAAAATGATGATAGTAATGAATACATGACTAGGTTTAAAAAGGCATTCAAGGTTTTAGAGCAAAAATGACCTGAACAGCTGGGACCCCCAAGACTTTCAGATGCCACACAGACTTCCAAATCCAGTCTATGCAACAGAATGTTTCCAATGAAGGCAGTTCTAATGCATATCACCATGATATATTCAAATGAATCATGTTTCTTTTTCCAGGAAACTTGTAATGATAATAATAATAGCGGTTTTAGTGTTTGTTAGGTGGTAGGCCTATCGCCAATTTTTAACATTGCAAGTTTGTAGGCCTGTCGCCAATTTTTAACATCGCAGAATATTCACAGCTTGTTTAGGTCCCGAATGCGCAACTCACCGCTTCAATTTTGCTTAACCATCCGGCCTCCTTGCCGATTCTGACCAGAAACTGGTCCACATAGCTAGGAACGAACCCGCACCTCTCTGCTCCAATCACGGTACTCTGAACTGTAACCACTGGGCCACCCTGCCAGTTGTACCACTCCAACAAAAAAATGGAAAGCATTCTCTCATGTACCATTTCAAATTATATATTATATTCCCTACTAATCCATTTCACACTGAATTTGCTTGGAAAGAGGGCTACAATCTTTGTCATTGATTGAGACTGATTGAGCTTTATAGAATCTTTGGTAGGGTTCACTAGTTCAACTTCATATAGACTCACACACCCATTTCACTGCAGAAGCTATGAAATAAACTCAGTCAATACCACTTCAGGAGTTGAAACTTATTTGAAAAGCTCTTTCAGCACTATGAACAAAGCTTGTCACTTGATTAACTCCTATCTCATATCCTTCCCCATTGAAAATTTGGCATCTCATCACCAAATTTACAAATCTATAGGTAGAATGTGGGTTGCGTACATCCTAACTTAAGAAAATAATTTATATACAATTTTTTAAACTTTATAAGCAAGCAGCTTTACCAATAGTTAGGAACAAATGGATGCATATAAATCTTGGTTACAGCCTAGCTGCACTGTTTCCGAGATCATTGGATAACGTCCTCATTAGACACATCAGACAACACTGAATTAATTTGTGTAGAATAATAAAATTTGAAGAGAAATGTGAATTACTTCTTTTTATGAAAGAAATGCTCATTGCTGGAAGGTGATTGATTATTCAAAGTTTTCAAGTCCATGTTTTTTTCAAATACTTAGCTGGTTGAATAACCACAAAATATTCATTGCAAGTTTTATGCATAAATATCTCAAAAAATGACTCCCTAGATGATTGAGCATAGCTGACCAAAAAAAAAACAAAGTGAGAAACAATTTTTATCTTGGCCAGAAATTGTTAAAGGCTGCTTAGTCAATAAAATTTTATCCATATTAATTCAGCTGCAGCCTAGAAAAATATTTTCCACACCTGAAACAGACATGAATTTTAGAGCTAGCCACAAGATTTCATTCTAAGCAGTAAATAAACTTCATGTTCCTGCAATATTTCCAGAGTTTCATTTAATCGTTCATGGTACCATAACTTGTGGTTCAGACGCTCAGACATGTCACAGAATCAATACTATTTAATAGTATATATTATTTACCAGTATTAAATTAATACCAGTCAGAACTACAATTTGTAGCCTACAATAGCAACATGATGACTGTAGAGCTGTTTTGACTGTGACAGCATAGAATTACAGAAAAATGTGGTTCAGTTTTGTTTACATAATAGATTGTTTCTATTGAAACTGAAAGCCAGCAACTTAAGCCAAGTGGAAAATTGGGCAAAAACTAGTGTGAATTGGACAAAAATACCCATGAATCTGAGCAATTTCACCTGTTCCTATAGTCTTTTAGGGTATGCACACAGTGAAAGCAGGTTGCCAGTGTGCTGACCTTATGACCTTATGATGAGTTTAGGACGTCGTAGTCCAAGGTCACGCTGATGCGCCGCCTTCGTCGTCCTCCGTCTCCGAGTCGTCGTCGGATGTAACGTTGGACGTAACGCTGGTTACCTGCTCAGGCTGGCACCTGAAACCATAGAATACAAAAGCCTATTCGTACAGGTTTTCACTGTGAACACTAACATTATTATCCTATGTTCATTCTTGTGGCAGGTTGGAGCAGGTTGCCCGCGTGGGCAAACCTGCTTTCACTGTGTGCGTACCCTTACAGTAAAAAATAAGAAAAATGGCCTATTTTCCCCACAATTTTTTTATAATTACCAGCAAAGCTATCTATCAGTTTTATGCCATCATTTCCATATAATACCTGGATTGCCTGCTATTTTGACTTTTGAGAAATTTCTGCCCAATATTCCAAATTAAGTACTCTGGTAAGCGATAACATTACTGCAGGTGACATTGATTGCAGCAAAAAGTTTAATTATGCAGGAATCCAGTGAATCATTCATCAAATCACAAAAAAATATTTCCTGAAGATCCGGTACCTATATACTATATACCTGCTAGCCAGTAGTGATGGGCCAGTACCTGCTGCTGCTAGTCTGCTACCTGCACCTGGGTATGGTACCAGACTCTGGTACCCAGGTAGCAGGTAATGGCTGCTACCTGGGTACTGGCAGGTACTGGCTGCTACTAACCATGAGATTACATTCATAAATAGGAAAATTTCTATATAGAGTCAATTTGAATGATTTTCAGGAAAATTCTCTTCAACAGTTCAAGTTAAAGTAAGATAATTGAAGAAATTTTTGATTAAAACCTTGACTACTTAACACTAACATTGAAAATTTTTGTTTCTCATGAATTATTTGAATACTTTAGTTGAGAATGTGATAAATAAGCTGCAAACGAGTTGCTTCGACGGTCAGAACAGGAATCCAGTGTGAAGCAATTGCTCGACGACAAAAAACGGAGAGCTTCAAACTTTCCGCAGTAAATGAAAAATTACTGGATAAATAATTTCATTTTAGCAGAATTTGTTGGAACATTTAATGTATGTATTTCTTATCAATGTATATCTCATATCACCATCATCATCATATCACCATGTACATGACATCATTCTAGGTTATCACTTCGACGAAACGTGCTTGACATAACGTCATATATGCAACAATGCCGTCGTTTGGTAAATAAAATGGTTGCAGAATTGACAGAATAGCACGAGTAATAGAGGTTGGAAGATTTTCCAAATAATTATAACAGTTTCTGAACATTACAGTAGTTTCCTCACCTAGACACGTTCTTTAAATAGTCGTATCTTGCACCTGGCAATGGTATGCCAACTCATGTTAACGTCGCTACTCGCTCATTCACAGGCAATATCATTAGAATATATTTGGTCGATATGAGTTAAACATTTCTCAATATATACATGCCTCAATTTTGAGTTTCGTATTAAAAATGCCCTGAATCGGGTGGTGCCGTCACAAGATCGCCATTATTCAGGAACGAAGACATTTCAGGATCACCCGCACGCCAATCAACACTCGGTAGCCAATGAAAATTAACCGTTAAAACCAACATTTGCCATTCAATTTTATTCACTATTCTTCGCGATAGTATTTTGTATAAGATCTCATGGGTAACATTGCAATTAGTTTAGTGCATATAAATGAAGTAACCGCCCGTGGTTGAATGTTCATGATAAGATAAACTCCCGTGGGATCGATGCAAATGATATGTTTAATGCGTAAGGGTTGAATGTTCATAAACGCGTTTGACGTCTACGGTAATACTGTCAATGAATGTTAACACAGATCCTAACAACACAGATCCAATATTCATGAACGTGGTAAATATCCTCGTGTCTGATATACGTAAACGAGTTGGATGTTAATACTGAATAATTTCATTTTCGTGTTGGATGCTAATACTGAATTTAAATAATTCAGTTTCGGTCGAGTGGCGACTTACAGTGACACGCAAAAGTATTGGATAAATTACAGTTTTCTTTATATCTCAAGTTAAAGCGCGAGATTTTACCTAATATTTGGTCAGTATATTGATAATGGTACCAGAAATATTATATAGAAAGGATATTGATGAATGAGCATTGTTTAGATTTTATCCAACAAAACAGAACAATAAGCCCACGTAAAAGTCTTGGGTACATGTTCAAAAATTTACAAAAATAGCTATTTTTAAGATACTCAAAACTCGTTTTTCGCTTTGGACGTTCCACTAATCTCATATCGTTATCTAATTGGCCAATCAGAGCAGTTTGCCATTGTTTACAAGATTTTGTGTTCCGGTGAAAATATTATTAAGCTTCATTTATAAAATTTAATTTATGATTGTGAAAACTTGACATTTGGCGACAGATTTGAGTCAAAAGATCATAGATTGTCACAAGAAAGGAAGGGGTATCGAATTATATCCAAAGAGCTTGACCTATCATTGAGTACAGTTTAAAATATCATCAGGAAGCAATCATCCTGATGATATCATCCGAGCATGCTGTTGCTAACCTTCCAAGACCTGTGGTCGTCCAAGGAAACTAACGGACGGTAATGCAAGGTGCATTAGCAGAAAGGTAAAGAAGAACCCGTTTTTTGCTCGTAGTGAAATTAAAAGCGACCTGGAGGAAGATGGTATTGATGTAAAAAAGGACACAATCAGCAGAGCTCTAAATCGTACAGGTCTTATATCAAGATCCTCACGAAAGGTTCCTCTGTTGAAGTACCGACACGTGAAAATCACAAGAATTGGGAAATCGGACAAAATCCTGTTCGGCAGAAACAAAAATTAAACTTTTTTGACCAGTACGATTTATAGGTCTGCTGGTTGTGTCCTTTTCTTCTAATTTTCGTTACGATGAAGCACGAAAATCTCTGCCAAGTTAATGTCGACGTGGTGAGAATAAATAATAACTTGTGGTTTACATCATGATCGCATCTGTCTCCGAATCACCATGTATAAAATGTCCTCCGTCCTCACGTCTGTACCCTGAATTTCATTTGATGATTGGCATGCATGTCTGAATTATCGCCGCACACTCACGTATCTTTTGATAGGTACAGGTGAAATATATAATATTAAATATAAATATAATATATACAGGTGAAATCTTCCTAGCGCTGCGACCACGGCCAGCGCGGGGGATATTCTATAAGGAGGCTACGGGTTCAGGGGCACGGGCGGTTTTGGCTCATCGACGGGTGACTTTTTCCCGATTTCCCAGACGGCCTCGTAAATTTTTATAAACATCCCAGTCATTCTCCGCAATCATTTGTTTAGCTGAATATATTATTTTATAACTACAACAATTGCTGGGCCTATGGAGGCTTGCTTTCCATCAAGTGGTTGCCCAGTGGTTAAAGTTCAGAGTACTAGGATTGGAGCAGAGAGGCGCGGGTTCGATCCCCCAGCTTTGTGCGCCAGTTTCTGGTCAGAATCGGCGAGGAGGCCGGGCGGTTAAGCACAGCAGAATTGGAGCAGTGAGTTGCGAGTTCAAGACCGCGAAATGCTGTGAATGTTCTGCGATGTTAAGAATCGGCGACAGGTCTACGGCCTAATAAACGCTGAAACCGCTATATTATTATTATTATATTATTAAGTAAGATAAACACATATGGCTCTTATCTGTCGCTTGCTGCTTGAAGAAAGTAGCTACAAATGGGTTTCCTCGTGAGGACCATTGTTTGTTGAAATGTTTTGACTGCTCTTTCTATTTCAGTTGTTTACGTTCATTTCATAAAAAAACGTTCGTTCATTTTTACGTTCATTGCCTATACTGTATTTTTTATTTAATTTTTAGGATTGCCTGTTTGTGAAGGGCAGTGAAGCTTCCGCAGATGTTGTTTCAGAGAAGTTTCCCTTAAAATTTGGTTTTCTTTTAATAATGTCTTTCATGGCGGACTGTAATACTCTACCTCCCCGCAACTTATGAAATAAATCACTTTTTTACTTCCTTAATATTGAAAAACTTGTTGTTCTAATCACTTCTTTAAGTGAATAAATCGCTTATTCATTCCTTTGTGGTCGCGAAAGTCATGTAACGGTTGCAGTTTTTTTCTCATTTTCATCTTTTCACCATCAAGTAATGCCTAAAAATAATGAAACGATAATTTTCGGTGTTGGTATGTTACCAAACCTTTTATATATAAATTTAAATTGACCGTTCATGTGACGCATTCCAGCTGAAATTCACAATATAGGCGTATATATAACATCCATGGTTGGAAACCTGTTTGATTCACTTAACTTAAGTTAACTTAACATATTTATATTATGTTATTATTAGATAATAATTATATTATTATCTAATATTTGTATTACATTTGTATTATATATTAGATTGTATCAATATATCAATTAGTTCAAAGGATATACGAAGAAAGTGTATATTTAAAAACGTCTCTATATAATATGTCGAACAAATATGCGTTATAAAAGTTGGAACATTTAAGCAATTCTTGAGAAAGATTCGCTTTCGCATAAAAATCTCTCATAAAAAGCATTAAAGCATTCACACCAGCCGTGCAAGGCACCTGCCATGCCCAGGGTGTGAATGCTTCTATAGAAATGCATTAAAGAATATTGGACTGATAAAAATCTCTCATAAAAAGCATTAAAGCATTCACACCAGCCGTGCAAGGCACCAGCCATGCCCAGGGTGTGAATGCTTCTATAGAAATGCATTAAAGAATATTGGACTGGAAAAAACCTGTCTCTTATACACATCTAGATGTGTATAAGAGACAGGTCTTGACTTTAATGCAAGTCTCGTAGAATGTAACTTGTGGCGAGAAACGCTCTTATAACTACTGGAATAAAAACATAACGCTAATAAATGAATGTTACAAGACGTGAGCAACAAGAGGCTCACTCCGCTCTTATAACTACTGGAATAAAACATAACGCTAATAAATGAATGTTACAAGACGTGGGCAACAAGAGGCTCACTCCGCTCTTATAACTACTGGAATAAAAACATAACGCTAATAAATGAATGTTACAAGACGTGAGCAACAAGAGGCTCACTCCGCTTTTATAACTACTGGAATAAAAACATAACGCTAATAAATTAATGTTGCAAGACATCAAGATAGCAATCCGAATCAGTAAATCAAGATCAAATAATGATAAGTATTACAAGTGAATCGATACATTTTATAACAAAGGGAACATTGAATTCGTAATGAACGTTATAAATACAAAAAGAAGTATACATGTATTTCATGTCAAAAGAATTTTTAGAAATGCTTAAAAGTTGGTCTAGTTTCTCAATGCACTTATAGCTTCGTTTCGCTCCAAATAACACTCTCATCAGCATTAAACACATCAAGGATAGTATGAAGATGAGACACATTGAAATCCTTGCTGATCTTAATATCACTAGGGACATCATTTACGCTACGGAGCGAACATGCAGAAGTTGTGAGCCAGCCTCGCGCTCCCTGAAAATCTTCAACTTGTTCACATGGTAAGTTGGTTCAGAATCATTAACTCTAATGACATAATCAGCCTTATAAATCCGTCTTACTACTTCAAAAACCTCTTGCGTTCTGCCAGCATTGCAGGCTCTAGTACGAAGCGATAACAAAACCATTTCTCTAACATTAAACTTTCTATTAAGTCTATTATTATTAAATTATATTAAGTCGTCTATTAAACTTTCTAGCGACAAAGACGACTACATGCAAATTTCAGCCATGAGGAAGAATTAATTCAAGAATGACTATTGACAGATTAATTGGTTTTGGAAATGAGTTCGCACTTGAATCAACTCTACCCGCAGCATATCTAGATCAACAGAACTAAGCTATAGGCCCATGGTTTATTCCATCGCAAACAAATATTAGGCTTGCTTTGATCTGCAGGCAAATGAGAGGGACTGACAAGAGCATTACTAGTTTTAATGCTACAGTTATGATAACTGTGATCTTATTGCTACACTGGAAGTAAAGTATATAGATTCTTTGTCTGGTTCAAAGTTTGAAGGAAATTACTTTGTTCCCAAATTCCTCTCTATATAACATGTAATACCTGGCAGTTGTCAGCCAGTTGCACAACTTTATCTAACGGCATGTGAAAAATGTCCTTCTTTGATATATACTACGAAAAATTTATATCAACATAATTAGCTAATTGTCGATTATGATTCAACTCCAAAACGTCTTCGAAAGATTTTCCCAGCAACATCCCGGTAATTTTCAATATGATTGCGTACGGGCCAGAAGATTCCAATGCTTGCGTCGAAGGTCAAAGAGGCTTCTTTTTCTCTCTGTTTCTCTCTTCCCTCACTAATCATCAGTTCATCTTGATATTTATGAACATATTTACTTTAGTCTGCCTTGACCACCATCATTCACCATACCGTCACCATCACCATCATTCAGGCTTGACGACAGCAAGACGTGAGGAACAAGCGAGGAGAGTGCGCCGCTCTGCCCTGCAACAATAGAACAATTATGCTCGTAAATTAAAAACGTTCAACAAATATCAAACTAATTGTGCTACAAATTAAATCACATAAACACTAATTATATAAAATACCATCGAACTGCCGATAGACTGGCTAGGCCGTAAGTGAGGTTATATATTAATGACAGTAGAGCGAATGACATCCAAACGTCATACAAAATACATACACAGCCTCATTGATCCCACAAAAAACATACACACAGCCTCATTAATCCCACACAAAACATACACACAGCCTCATTATTCCCACACAAAACACACACACAGCCTCATTAATCCCACACAAAACACACACACAGCCTCATTAATCCCACACAAAACACACACACAGCCTCATTAATCCCACACAAAACCCACATTATTGTCCATAGTCGCCAAGGTATATTTGATACGCTGCCAGCAGTTCGGCGTCACTGGGCACCGCTGGTCCCTCCGGCGGGACGAGGTCCTTGATGTAGAGGAAAACAAACCCGAACGCCCTGTGGGAGTACGGCAGTGAATATCCTGCGTGGCATGTGGCATGTATCCTGCGTGGCATGTGGCATACATTACAGCAGCCGCCATCTCGTGTGGCGTTCTCATTGGCCGACAAATGGCGACCAATAACAGCGCACAATCATCTTACCATGAATATATTAATTATATATAATCATATAGGATTTTATAGCATTAATGTATTGGATTAATTAAATTATGTATATATGATATATTATATAATTGTATATGTATATATGATATATATATAAGTTCAATATAAATATTAAGTACATTTAATTGAATAAATAATTATAATAATAATAATATTCTTTATTATTATAATATAATAAACACCAGGGCGAGGAAATAATAATAATGATAATTCATATTATTATAATATCTATTATTTAATTTTATTAGGTAATTAATGGTAAAGTAATTAATAATCATATATTATATAATATGAATATAAAATATTAATCATAATTTAATGCAGTATATTATATTAATTTCTATTATATTATTTTATATTATATAATCTCGTATTATAAATAATTAATAAGAATATGAAGTAAAATAAAAGATTAGCAATAATGACAAAATATCATTATTCTTATCTAAATGATAACGATTGTCGTGATGACGGCGCTGTGTCCAATGATTGGCCGCCATCTGAGCGGGAGGTCCATCATCATCGGCCGCCATTTTATTCATTTTGCGGCGGCCATCAGTCACAATAAGACATTATTATAATAATTGTAGTCTATACATGAAAATAACGTTACAACATACAGCGATATAGGAATATTGGCCCACAGTTCAGTGGCCGCCGTCCACTCACAAGATAACCCCGGCGCGCGTGTCGCCCCCGCCGTCCGTCCGGACGCCCTCGCGTCTCAGGGCCAGCAGCAGCAGCGGCAGCTCAGCAGCACGCAGCCTGCAGCCCGGCATCACCAGCCTCCTGAACCTGGGCACACAAACTGCAGTAACTATACGATGTATAACTATGCGATGTATAACTACACGATTTATAAGTATACAATATATAACTATACGATGTATAACAAATGGAACTTTATTTCCCCCCGCGAGGGTCGGGGGGCTACGCACCTCTTGCCAGGGGGGGCGAAGGAGGAGATGGTGCGGGCCACGGCCCCCCAGGACCCCTCATCCGCTCCCTCCACGGTCAGCTCAGGCGGGGGGGAGGGGGGCAGCGGCCACGTGTTGGAGGCTCGGCCAGGGGGCGGGAGGGGGCGCGGGCCAGGGGGCGGGAGGGGGCGCGTGTACACCCCTGCGCAGGTAAGATAATATTATTATTATTATTATTATCATTATTAATATTATTATTATTATATTTTTATTATTACTATTATGATTATTATTTATATTAATAATAGTATTCTTATTTATTTGAGATTTCTACTGAACTTATTATATAATTATATAATAAATCATATAATTTAAAATAATAAAATTAAATATAGTTCAAATACTATACTTTAATTAATCCAAAACATTAATGCTATAAAACCAATATGATCATATTGAATTAATATATTCATGATCAGATGATTGTGCGCTGTTATTGGTCGCCATGCCACATGCCACGCATTATACATGCCACATGAAACGCAGGATACATGCCACTTGCCACGCCGGATACATGCCACATGCCACACCGGATACATGCCACATGCCAGGCATGATGCATGCCACATGCCACGCAGGATACATGCCACATGCCACGCAGGATACATGCCACGCAGGATACATGTCACATGCCACGCAGGATACATGCCACATGCCACGCAGGATACATGCCACATGCTATTTATAGCCATATATATAACATCCACGTAATATATTATAGCCGCCATGTTGTAGCTCCTTGATTAATGATAATAAGTTAATTAATTAAATAATTTGTTTATTTATTTATTATTAAATAATTTAAATTGTCTATGTTGTGTGATTTTTTTATTTGGTGACAATCCTGGTGAATAATCACCAAACATGACAATAAATAACGACTATACAATATATAATTGTACGGCGCCCACGGGCCCAGGGGCGCCGCCCCCCGTGCTGGGCAAGACTCACTGAGGTCCTTGTACGTCCCCCTGAGGGCGCTGAGGTCCAGGGGCGCCGCCATGAGGATGAAGAGCTCAGCGTCGCGGGCCACTGAGGCGAGGGCGGCCGCACCAGCGCAGGTGCCCACGCAGCCTCTGAACTCCACCAGCCTCACCCTGTCCCCCAGGAGGGTGAGGGGAGGAATGAATATAATGCCCTCAGTTCAGAGGGATGAATAATGGGTAATGGGCCAGCAATCCATTGTAATGGACCAGCAATCCATTGTAATGGACTTGCACCTGCAGGTTCTTACCTGCACCTACAGGTTCTTACCCGCACCTACAGGTTCTTACCTGCGCCTACAGGTTCTTACCCGCACCTACAGGTTCTTACCCGCACCTACAGGTTCTTACATGCACCTACAGGTTCTTACCCGCTGTCGTGCAGCGGCAGGAGGAGGTCGTCGTGAGGCTCGTAACGGTCAGGGCTGGACAGCTCCAGCGAGACCCCCACGCCCCTCGCCGCCGCCACGAGCGCCCCCCACGGCGCCCCCCTCAGGGCCGCGGCCTCCATGTCCACCGTCACAAGAGAAGGCTCAGCCTTGCTTAACATGGCCACTACAGCGGCCACGTGGCGACCTGCGGGCAACCACAACCTGACCACCAGAGCCAATAAAGGCAGAAACTCTTCGTGACATAATACTGTATTGTAATGTATTGTACTGTATTGTATTGTAATGTATTGTACTGTATTATACTGTATTGTAATATATTGTACTGTATTGTAATGTATTGTATTGTATTGGAATGTATTGTACTGTATTGTACTGTATTACTGAATTGTAATGTATTGTACTGTATTATAATGTATTGTATTGTGTTGTACTGTATTGTATTGTAATGTATTGTACTGTATTGTAATGTATTGTCTTGTTCTGTATTTATTGTATTATATTGTATTGTATTGCATCGTACTGGTTTGTATTGTACTGTTTTGCACAGTATTGTTTCGTAAAATTATCGCTGCGTAAGATCAAAAGCATTCAAAATTGATACTTCAATTCAGTAAATCGAGAGTTTTCATTTGGTTAAAACTTCGACAGTCAGCGTTAGTCGGTGTCTGACTGATGCAACTGTCGCAGCGTCAGAAGGTCCCACATCACACCCAACACGTCACCCATCACACCCAACACGTCACCCATCACACCCAACACGTCACCCATCACACCCAACACGTCAGAGTGGCATGCAGCTCATGCCATCAGAGTGGCATGCAACTCATGTTATCAGAGTGGCATGCAGCTCATGCCATCAGAGTGGCATGCAGCTCATGCCATCAGAGTGGCATGTAGCTAATGCCATCAGAGTGGCTGGCACGCAGCTAATGCCATCAGAGTGGCATGCAGCTCATGCCGTCAGAGTGGCATGCAGCTCATGCCATCAGACCGGCATGCAGCTCATAGTTAGTAAGAAGGTAAATATAATGGTAAGTAGGAGGGTAAATACCAAATAAATACCAATATCTTACCAATCGCGTGACACACTTTTTCTAGAAAACCGAGCAAGACGTACAGATAGTTCACTGCATGAAAGCCTCAAGTCTTGATCGACTCTAGTTGTGACAACTGTATAGCCCTGATGAGCCTATCTTTGAGCCAACCATTCTGTATTGGGGCCGATCGTAAGGAGGACGGTAAATTCAATAGTTAGTAGGAGTTGCAGGAATAGCACATTATTAAAAACTCGGCAATTTGGGCAGCATGACAATTAAATAAAAGAAGACTAAGTGTTTGATATATTCAACAGAGTTGTCTGTTGTGCAACGAAATGTCTGCTTCATGTGTCTGTGTTCTGCTGTGCCATGCAAAGTGTTTGCTCCCTGTTGTCTGTTTAACGACCAAATATGTCTGTTTCCTGTTGTATGCTGTGCCATGAAATATGTCTGTTCCGTGTTGACTGTTTACAATCAATGTATCTGTTTCAACATCAATCCTGTCACCGGAATTTGATGTCCGGCGGTTGGAAAAAGGTTCTCTGAAATAATTACTTCTTCACGATGGACGCGATTTGGAGCCGAGCCTTCATCTGAGGCCATTACTGCAGCTGTATCTAGCTAATGGTGACGTGTCGTGGTGCTTGGTCAGTGACGTGTGTGACCCTAAGACGCTTCTCGGCCTGCTGTTATAGTGACGATGTAAGGCCGTATCATTATATTTTGATGTACTAAATTGACCGAATGATGTTTGAATCAATCGAAGTGTTTCAAAGGGTTCTGTAATAAATTTGTGGTTAAGATACCGGTGTGTATTGCTGTGTAAGCTGCTTAGTTTAAGTAATTGAATTGACTATTTTGCCTCTACTGTAACGTATGTTAGCGCGGACGGTCTTCTACTGTAACATATGTTAGCGAAGACGGCCTTCTACTGTAACATATGTTAGCGCGGACGGTCTTCTACTGTAACATATGTTAGCGCGGACGGCCTTCTACTGTAACATATGTTAGCGAAGACGGCCTTCTACTGTAACCTATGTTAGCGCGGACGGTCATCTACTGTAACATATGTTAGCGCGGCACGGTTATCTACTGTAACATATGTTAGCGCGGACGGTCATCTACTGTAACATATGTTAGCGCGGCACGATTATCTACTGTAACATATGTTAGCGCGGCACGGTTATCTACTGTAACATATGTTAGCGCGGCACGGTCATCTATTGTAATATATGTTAGTGCGACACGGCCATTGTTATCATATAAGCGCTCATCTGCTCTTCACTAAAGACTTGCACCAACAAGATAATTACACCTCAATAGATGCTATGAACAGAAGCTATAAGCTGCGTTAAAGGTAATGCTGATAAAATTATTGATTATGAGCTTTTGTATTTCTATCTCTCCATAAATTTCTGGCATTATGTATGTTACGTAAGTAGAGAACAACATGAGAGAAAAAATAAAAGCGGTTCGATATTCAGTTGGCTTCAATTTACAATGTAAAACAGCGACCAGCGTGCTTGCTATTCGTCACGGTCAAAGGTTCGATAAATTAATCAGACACGAGCTCGCAGAAACCCGCGCCAATACATTGAAATATTTTGAAAACTGGACCCGTAAAGACGACAGCTTGTGTTAAAGATGTAGATTTGCTCGATGAGAATCTAGTTTATCAATATGAGAAATATAACGAGGTATGATAATGTTTCTTCGATATGGTCATCGCTGAAAAGATGGGAAAACCTTGTTACTTTTCCGGAAATGCGATGAGTCCGCATACAAGTCAATAGCGATGATAATGAAGGTGAGTGTGTTGTTAGAGACTCAGGAGGTATGTTGAGGAGTCAGTTGTTAGGTTGATGCCAGTCATTCAGTCTCGCTTTTATTGCCAGTCAGTGCCGGTGGATTCATCTGCCCGTTTTCACTTAGACGTGTTCATTTGCAACATGGCGAGCGCATGATCCAGCGTGTAGGTGACTATGACCTTTGTGTGTGTGAGTATTGTTTGAGCAATACCCGCTGTGTTGGTTCAGTTAATGTTTACTACAATGGTAAATCGAGCAGAACGATCGAATATCAAACGGATCACGCATGGAGAGATTGTTTTATTTTTTGACCTCGAGTATTACGAAATAATGGTCGAGTATTTTGTTTTTTTTTAACGGAATTAACTTTTCTTCAATTTTACCGTGTCTGCTTACCTTTTTATAGCCTCCGATGGGACGGCTAGAATGCAGTTGAGGGACTCAGCGCTGACTATGAGGCGATGGACGATGTACTTGGCTGCAAACATTTCCTGTGCGGACTTGTGGTGAAACTCAAAGTGTTTACATCCTCTCCCAGACAGTGGCTTCCCAAATAAAAATTAAGAGTGGAGCACCTATGTTTTTAGGATTGCTATCAGCGGACGCCATAGGTGGAGCGACTATGATTTATATAGTGAATTAAGAGTGGCGTGCACCACCTATCCCACACCTATAACCTGCCGATGGCCCCCCTACCCGTAAAACACTTCTTCCATCAATAACTGCCCATTGGCACCAGTGGCGCATCTATGAGACACCGATGGCCACCTTTAAAATTAAGTGATAAAAATTTTTAATTTAGTTTCAAATCCGATGCTTTCGTATTTACTGATTTTGCTTCATACAATCACCATTCATGGAAGTTCACCAAGGCATTACAGGTAACAATGTCAGACATGTAGCAGGAACAAATATTCAGAGTACCATACACATACCTTGTGAGAAATCGACTTGAAGAAACTCCCAGCCTGCAGGATTCGAACTCCGATCTCCCGCACGCGAAGCCGAGCCTCTACCGTTGTGCCATCGGAGAGGACATGGCAGTCGAGTAATTTTAAAACATTTAACTGATGTATTGCAAATATTAATTTCGTCAAATGAGAGAAGTTAATGCTGCCACCGTGATGATCAGATGGTTCCATGAACAATTTTATTTGAACATGCTGCTGCATTCGAGTTAACACCCGCTGAAAGAAACTTCATTTATCCATAACGATCGAATGATGGTTCAGCTCATAGCAAAGGCTACGGGAAAGTGCTTAATAAGCATCGAAGTTTTATAATGTCAACATTACACCAATTCTGACAGCGGTTTGATTCGATATATTTTCTCCAAGAATATTCTGACGTGAAATAAGTAATTGATATTACACGATTATTTCGAAATGCCAGGCGTGAAATACCTGCACCACTTCTAGTCACTATTTTTCTCTAGCCTAATCTTCAGTCTATTGCATATGAAAGATACCGGGGCCACTTTCTTAGAAATTTAGGCTTAAAATCTAAAAAATTATCTCACTGTATATTAAATTTCACAATCGAAGTCAGGATGGATAACCGAATTTTTACTCGTATCCACTGCGTAAAAAGGATAATTTTATGACAAGCAAATTACCCCTAAAGCACATGTTTCAAGCAGGACATGGTAAAGTTTAGTAGGAAGATCAACTCCGACGCGAGTCAAGTCAACCCAACCGGTATGAACGTGTGCTTACTGGACTCGCTCGCTGCTCGATGCCTAGCCGCTGTGCTTTACAAAGATGCCGAGCCGCTGTCGACTACGTCAACGTGGATTTTGAGTTTAGATAAATGGGGCATCTTGAGAATATTGTAAATATAATGGAAAACACTTAATTGATTCATACAATTTATACTTAATGATACAATAATTAGTCTCAATTGATCGCACTACTTCCAACACAGCCAGTTGGCGCATACGCAAAATTCACAATAAATTTACGCAATATTTCAGGTGAACATGAAAAATTTGGGTAAATACAATAGTAAGTAGGAGGGTAAATACAATAGTAAGTCGGAGGTGTAGGAGCAGCAGTGTGGCGTGGGGGGAGTGGTTAGTAAGCGGGGGGATGGGGTAGGGGTGAAGAAGGAGGGGGAGTAGCACATAATACGACGCGGGATAATTTGAAACGCAGCAATACGGAGACGACATTAATTAAATATAAAACGTGTTAATCAATACGAGTTTGGCATATTCATCCAAGATACTCAGCGGATGTCATCAGCTCGATGCTTGACTCCGCGATAATTGAAATATATTTAAATGCTGGCGTTGCGAGGTCAGAGATTCTGTTCACATGTGCCACGGCATATGCCATGTGCTGCTCACTGATTATGGCTGAGAGCTTTGTACTGCTCACAGCTCATGGATGAGAGCTTTGTGCTGCTCACTGTTCGTGGCTGAGAGCTTTGTGCTGCTCACTGCTCATGGCCGAGAGCTTTGTGCAGCTCGCTGCTCATGGCTGGGAACATTATGCAGTTCACTGCTCATGGCTGAGAACATTATACAGCTCACTGCTCATGGTTGAGAACATTATGCATCTTGCTTCTCATGAGCTTCATGCTACTTTTGGCTCATCGCGAGGAGGTATAGCAGGTTATTCATCTAAACTCACCCACTCATTCCCTCCTTAGGGACTCCCAGGATGCTGATGAGGTTGTCGGCGCTCCCTCCAATGATGCGCTGAACGATGTAATGACTAGCAAACATTTCCTGCTCACTCTTGTGCTTGAATTCATAGCTTGAACTCCTGTTCAAACCTAAAGGTTTGTGCTCCTTCAGCACCACTGAGAGTACAACTGCAGGATCTAACTTGTCATCACCCTTCAGTTTAACATCACATCTCCGTTTTATGGCTCGCAACTCTGCCTCTGTGAAAGTCACGACGTTGTCCCGGAGCAACTCCAGCGCTTCAGCTCCGACCAGAGCGAACATGTCGTCCACCAGGACGCCCAAGTCCTCAACAATTGAGCCCGCTAGTTTGGCACTGATAAGCTTCCTGTACAGTTGTAGCTTGTCAGGGGCCACGTCCCCGGGCGTCTTCCACGAGGTTATCGCCTCAGGTAGATGTTTATGCATTTCACAGAAATGAACCAAGTTGATGGGTTCAGTGAATTGATTTCTGACATCTTCACTGAGAGACTTGAAGCTCCTCGTTATCTCCACAGTCGGAGTGCCGTCGCTCAGTGCCGTTTCATACCGCCTCATGAATTCAAGTTGGTCGGCAAGCTTCTTGAGCGGTAGGATCTCGTACTGAGTGGAACTGACATTGCATTTCTTGAGGAGCGGCGCCAGCTTCTCCACTATGATATGAGGACGAGTTGTGATCAAAACACGGCAGTTAAGGCGCCAAGTTTTCTCGATAATCTCATTGACGACTTCCATGGAATTTTTGTTAATTTCGTCGAAGCCATCGATGATAAATAAGACGCGAAGGCGCAAAATGGCTTCGAGGACGTTCACTTGACCTCCTAGTTCGTTGCACAGATCACTAAAATGTTGTTTTATGACGTCACTCAGTTCTCTATTGATGCGATCCCTGCACTCGAAGAAGATGAGTTGGTCAAATGAACTCAAGTAATCGTCAACCCCTTGCGGTGGCTTCATAAATTGCAGTACAATATTTTTGACGAGGGTTGTCTTTCCGGCACCGGCGACGCCCGTCACCACTACGATGCCCTCCAAAGGTTCAAAAATTTTGATGTAAGGAAGAACTTCTTCCTTATCGCATGCTCTCTTCTTCATCTCTGGTGCGTGGAAGACGTCCCGGCGCTTAACTTTTATGGGGTTGTTGTTTATCAGAAGCTCCTCACTGGAAAGCCTTTTCTCCCAAAGAGATTTTACGGCTTCTTTGCCGCTCATCAATAGCCTCGAACACCAGTAGTATATACTCTTCTTGTTCAGAGCTACTAACTTGTCCATTTCATCCTCCAGGTCCCGTTTCTCACGATCGGTCTCTTCCTGGGTAAGAGAATAGAACTTTCCGGCTTCATTAATCAGGTCAACCAACGCAAGCTTCAGATAGCTAAAGTTTGTGTCGTCTTGAACGGCCTGCAGGTTATGAGCGGTCGTGTTTCGCCAGTTTTTGACGACTGTCAACTTATTGAGCAGTTCATTAGGATTCTTTCGGCCCTTTTTAGAAACTTTTGTGTACATATTCTTGAGCAGACAATGTATGGCAGTGACGTCTTTCTCGTCGGAATTTGTTGCTGTCTGGAAAGCTGCTGCATTAAAGCTAAATGCTTGATTCCATTTTTCGTCAGTAAAAGGTCCTTGTCCTGTTTCTGTCCTCAGGCGATCCATGTACTGCCTGTAGGTCTCATCGTCTCGCTTGTCCTGGCATTCCTTGCTGAGGACGAACCGCATGACCTGAGGGCTCAGGTGCAGGTTGCCCACCACGCTGCGGTAAATGGATTCTATTGAGCCAGGCAGTCCGCCAGCCGGTGCAGGGGGCATATAGCTGGCACCTGATCCTACACTGGCCATCTCGCAGGATCTGATTAGGGGAAAATGCAATGGGTAAGACAAGTGCAAAGTCAGATACATTATAAACAAAGTCTTGAATTTAATCCATAGTCTTGTAAATTGGAATCTGATAATTCTAAATGTCAATTTCCCCACTAAGCTGATTTTGAGAAATACTGCCCAGCTGAAATTCGTATTTCAATGTTTTCACCCACCCTTGACAATGGCGTGAAACACTTTTACTAGAAAACCTAGCAAGACACGGATAGTTCACTGCATGGCAGTGTCAGGGGCGATGTCCTGATCAGCCTGTCTCTGAGCCAACCAATCTGATTTTGGGATATTAAAACCCATCTTCAAAATTATTTCAAAATTTGCAATCAACTATCTCATTTCTCCGACTATCATGAGGCGGAAGCTCATGTTCAGACACATTGACATTACAGCTCAAAGTAGACAAAAACGTACCTTTCGACGACTGCATTAAGAGAAACTTCTCACCGTTGTCAATCTCAAGTCTACAGGAAATACCTATAAAGGGTCTGAGCGCATTTTTCTTAAGATTTCATGCGGTTAACTCTATTTTAAATACATTTACACAAATTTGCACTCCTATTTTCAGATCTGCTTTACCGTTACCCAGTCATTAACTACTGCAAGCGAGCCTTAACGTTAGAACATTTCTCGTTTTGCTAACCATTGATATTCTTGGAACTCCTAGCTTCGTGCGAGGCAATTAATATACGGTAATGGGCAACCCTCGATTTACCCTCAGCTACCCTCAACCTCACGGAAATTAGGGAAGCTACAAATTGATCTAATCTCCATATTTATAAGATCTATCATTTTCGTCATTTGCGTATCTGCGTATTTATTTTGACGCAGCATGCATATATACATAGAGAATTGTGTACGAAATACAGTTTAAGAACAGCGTATAATTTCCCCGTTTTTTCAACATTTTACTTAAATTCTTTGTACTCGTATTTTGGTATGAGTGCACTACGTCTCGAGGTTAATATTTTCTACTTCTTTTGCTCCGTCTCGAGCCACGCCTTTTCCATTTCTTTTGCTCCGTCTCGATGCCAACGTTTTCCATTTCTTTTGCTCCGTCTCGAACCCAACCTTTTCCATTTTTTTTTTGCTCCGTCTCGATGCCAACGTTTCCCATTTCTTTCGCTCCGTCTCGAGCCCAACCTTTTCTATATCTTTTGCTCCGTCTCGAGCCCAAACTTTTCCATTTCTTCTGCACCGTCTCGAGCCCAACCTTTTCTATTTCTTCTGCTCCGTCTCAAGCCTAACTTTTTTCTACTTTTGCTCCGTCTCAAGATTTAACTTTTTTCTACTTTTGCTCAGTCTCAAGATTAATTTTTTTCCACTTTTGCTCCGTCTCAAGATTAACTTTTTTTCTACTTTTGCTCCGTCTCGAGCCTAACCTTTTCTTTTTCTTTTGCTCCGTCTCAAACTTTCTTATTCTTACTTGCGCGCGCACACACATTCGACTTTTTCGAGCCTCTGATGCTCTATAACATGAGCGTGGTCCTCACATCCGTTCAAGACAACTTAGATGTTTTGTGCGTTAGCTGCGAGACCGTGCGCTGCGATAATGTAAGCGATGCGCGCCACAGCGGCAGCCACAAATTAAAACAAAACAAATAAAAATAAGATATGAATACTATTATACAACACCTGGTGCGCTATCGAAGCAAAAATTCACTATCCCACAGCCAGTGAAATTGCGATTGCTAAAAAATGCGGCATGCTGACTACACGGATGAGGACAACGCCATGAACCTGCAATTTCCTTAAGAGGTTCTGAACAAATCGCCAAAATGTCAGCGCATCGATAGGCTGAACAGACATCAAAAGAATCTACGAATAATGATGGATGGATGCGTTCTAATGAATATTTTAACAAATATTACTAGATATTTGTATACACCGGTAACTGATACTCAACCTATGCGAGATTTCGTTTTTACAAATTTTAGGCAGAATTCAGTTATGTCGGAACCACGCTTTTTTAATTAAGGCCGGAAGTTTTAATAGTAACCGTACGACACTGCAAATATTTTTAAAAGAATTCCTCTAATTTGTTACATCCGTTAAAAAAGGCATCTCCCTAAAATATTCCAACCGAACATAAGAAAATATAGGAGGATTTGAAATATTACAAAAATAGTAAGCTGCTTCAATATTTAGTTAAAGTTGCGAATATAATGAACAAAACTCCACACGTGCACCAGAAGACGCGTAGTTGCAGGCGCTGACACTCGTTATCTTCCCCGGCCTGATAAGCGGCCTCCTGCTTATCTCGCCGCGCAGCTCAGGTGCTGCAGGTAACAGTGATAGTGACACGACTGGGGAATGTACTAAAAGAGCAAGAGAAAGTACGTCAGACTTGGTGTTAAATTTTTATTCAATTTCTGATTTCTCGTTGACTACATCAGTATATTTTGCTGTGCCAGGCATACAACACACGAACATTAGCAAATATTTATAAGATATAAGTTTATAAGAGATTGTGTGCGTCTGAAGCCTAGCATCACAAATATCCTGCACCACAAACTTATTATCTACGTTGAACGATTGGACTCGCCTGCTGGACGAAAGGGAGCCAGTGGATGCATTGTGCCTCGATTTTGCATTTGCATTTGACAGTGTTCCGCATGAGCGGCTGTTGCGTAAAGTGAAGTCAGTGGGAATTGAGGGAAACGTACTCCAATGGATAAGAGATTTTCTAGTAGGTAGACGACAACGTGTCAGTATTAACGGAGCCGTGTCAGACTGGGCATCAGTGCACAGTGGCGTGCCACAAGGAAGCGTTCTTGGGCCTATTTTGTTCGTTGCTTTTATAAATGATCTGCCAGAATCAGTGTCCAGCGTGTGCTCCATGTATGCCGACGAACACAAAAGTTTATAATGCAGTGAAGGATGCGTCAAATAAAGCGCAATTGCAAGATGATCTTGACAGTTTAGTTAACTGGGCTGATACGTGGCAGCTGCGGTTTAATGCTGACAAGTGTAAAGTACGTCACCTCGGGAAGAACAATGAACAGCAAGATTACAGTATGAGAAGACATGGTTGCAACGAGAGAGTAATGATTGAAAAGTCTTGTGTGGAAAATGATCTCGGAGTTTATGTCGACAAGGAGCTGAAATTTTCTAAGTATGTTGAAGCGCAAGCTAACACATCCAACAAACTTCTTGGACTAATCAGACGCTCATACGAGTTCCTAGATGCAGAAGCGATGGAGCAGTTGTTTGTTGCCGTCGTACGCCCGAGTCTAGAGTTTGGAAACGTTGTGTGGTCACCGAGATTTGAAAAGGACAAAAATTTAATAGGGAATGCTCAAAGACGTGCAACAAGGATAATTCCAGGCTTGAAGGGCAAGTTTTATGAAGAAAGATTAAAGATTATGAAGCTTTCAAGCCTCAGTTGACGACGACGTCTGCGTGGGGACCTCATTGAAGTATACAAGTATACTCATGGTTTACACAAGGTCCTCGAAGGATTGCTAGAATTTGAAACAAGAACCAACACCAGGGGCCACGGTTATAAACTAAAAAAACTGCGCTGCAACTTCTCCACGCGACAACATTTCTTCTTGCTTCGAATCACCGACATGAGGATCAGCCTCCTGATTACATCGTTCAAGAACAGACTAGATAAAGCTATGGAAAATATATGTTCAGATTTGAAATGACTAGCACCATATAGAACCCGGTGGAAGTCTAGTTGCTATTTCAAACTATCGTCAGTCCTGAAACGATCCTGTCAAATGGCACGTTTTTAGATCTTCTGTGAACAAGGCACGAAAAGTAAAAGAATCGGCGACAGGCCACATCAGGCCTACACTTCAGCACCGACATCACTATATGTTATAGGGGCTGTTGGGGCGCGTATCCAGGATACTTATCATGTCGGTATATTATACCTGGACCTAATCGCTATAGTAACCCTCCTTTCGGTGCGTGAAATGAGGAACCAACATCTTCACTTAATGAGAAACCTTCACGTCTACACGATGCTAATGTGGCAATTTCAAGTCATTATAATTGTGTACTGATGTGCAAAGTTGAATTTTCCTCATCATTCTCATGAATTTGCTAGTTATCTAGAAGCGCTGACACAGGACATTTTTGTGACGGAACTTGTTTTCTTGTTTATCCCCGATTTTTACTTATGAAAATCCGACCTGTAGCCTGTAGGTAGCGCTTGTTTGCAAATATTGCTTAGGTAGGCTGAATGAATATGATTAGTTGCAGGTGCTGCATCTGATGCATCAGGTGTGTAGTTGCAGATGCTTCATCTGACGCATCACCTGCACCAAGTCTGAAGTTGCAGGTGCTACATCTGACACCATAAGCCCCGTTTATCGCACAGCTCTGACATACGCAGATAAGAGATAACGATGCGCCTTGAAGCCTGTCGTGAGCGAGATCAAGACGGCGCTTACAGCAATTGAGTTGACCGCAGAGAATAGACTATTATTTCCTGCAGTAACGCAACACATCATCTAGCTTGACGGTCCATCATCCACCTAGCGCGGTCCATCATCCACGTTGAAGGAGCATCGTCCACCTTGCGCGGTCCATCATCTACCTTGCTCAGTCCATCATCAAAGTTGCTGATCCATCATCCACGTTGCTAGTCCATCATACACGCTGCAGGTCCATCATCCACTTTTCACGGTCCATCATCCACTTTAATATGCGCGACAATAAGATAGTTTCATGAGGTGCCATTACCAAAATTCCCCCTTGATATTTGCGTTTGAGACGAACTGATGTTCAGGCGTGAGTTATTTGCCTTACTTCAGCTTATAATACAAAATTAACCTAAATCAGGTCTGATTCGCCGCATCACTTATCTTCAGTATTAGCTGCCAGCCGACGGACGATTGAAGACAGAACTACGATGCTCAGCAATACCTTCACAGTCCTGTTTGTTCCCATTTCCCGTTCATTAGGCATGAGTTTTGTCACGCAATTACAGCATTTCTGGCGTATATAAAGATTATATTATCAGTTACCATTTCATAACTTTAGGAATCTGAATCTACAAAATAACTGAAAGGAACCAGTGATTGAATAGATGAATAATGCGATTAAGTCCATTCTGGTGTTATGTAACTCAACGTGCGAAAATTCATGCTATTTGAATGAGCTTTCAATATCCCTCCTTCTTCTTGTCCCTCCACCCTCCTTTACTCAAAGCTTCCTAAATGCTTGAATCATTACCATCGGCATATTCAGTGTAAGCCGAGGACATTTCACGGCACTTGTGCGGCCGTTTAATTGTCCTCACTGACAGAGGCCGCTCGCAGTCCAGGGAAGAGGAGGCCATGGCGTCCGTAGACTGCTTGGACGCGAGTTCAAGCGGACAAAAAAGGCCCAGATCGACGCGTTTGCGAAGGTTCCTGCGGTAATCGACCGCAATCACGGAGAGTATTTGGAACTGGTCAATGGCCTACAATAGAAAGGGTGTTTCCAACCAGTAAAAAAATCCATTATGGGTTCTAGTCCTAATTTCTACAGGAAACTAAGCAGGTATGACTCGTGTTAAACTTGAACCGAGAAAAGTCAACTGCAATCTGACGGCCTTACGGATGTCTATCAATCAATTTCTGTCCATTTCCAAGCTATCGCAAAGCAGCATCGCTCTCATGTTTCATAAGTCCAGTTACGAAACTGTTATTGATGGAATGTATGAAAGCTGAGAGGAAAACTAAGCAAGATGCAATACTTGCTTTAGGGTTATGAACGCTAAAAATACTACTTCACACCAGTGTATTATAAGAGTCGGTCATTTCACTCACGAAAAAGAAGAATTACAAGAAGAAGGTTTTCTCATTGAAAGTTGACTGTTTATTAGGCAGACATGCACGAAGGCATTTAATTGCCGAGCTAATTTCAACTATGTATATATGTCGGAACGAATGACGTGTAATGAATTGGAACTCTCAACGGCATGAAGACCAGTAAAAGTAAAACATGTCATTAACTGTCAGTATTTTAAATAATAAGCAATACAATATGACAGCAATGCAGGAATTAATTGCAAGGATTCATATTCAACTGGCCTAGCGCATTCTTACCTGTTTCTAGGATCGTCTTGAAGGTAATGACTGAGAGCTTGAGGTGAACGCTACGTTAACCTCCTACGTGGCGCTGCTAACTTCACAGAAAAGGTACAATTTACTTGAAGTAATGAAACTCTTGATTTATGTGCACTACACCTGCACAAAATGAGCGTAGTTGCAGGCGCTAACACCCGTTATTTTGCCTGGCCTGAGAAGCGACCTGGTATAATGATGAAGAAATGGCTAAAATGTGTTAAATTTTGTTCAAATCACAGCCAAATTGTGTTCAGATGCTTATAAATAAAGGGGAGGTCATATCGCATATTTTAAATCATCTCTTGTACCAGTGACATATTTTTTTGTACATAAAACTCAAATTTATCAATATTTGTCATATTTCAACGCTGTCTGAATTAATTTGCACGGCACTGCAGGATGAAAAGTATGGGGATGGGGAAAAGAAGAAAGACCCTCAAAAGGAAATGAAAAAGATGTCGAAAAAGAAGCTCAATAGGCGTTGGTCATTTGTGTTAGGAATATAATGTTATTTTTCCTATACTATATGTGAGTTCAAAAATTTTTTAATACCCTAACAAAATTCGGGGTATGCTTCAGCCTCTGCCCCAGAGTTGCTATATTCGCGTAAGAGTTATTCTTGTTCAGTTGGCCACCTGATCGCAATCAGCGACTAGTCAGAACCTCCTAGCCGACTTTATAGTCTCCTGAGACTAGGGCAAGAGTTGGCAGAATATGGACCAGGCACTTGCAGCTGTCTGATTCGGCGACCGAAATGTAGGCAAAAAGCGGATATAGAGAAGCTGATTTACGTTCGGTCATGGTCCTAGGCGGCTCCTAATTCAGGGTCGCCACCAACTCAAAATTTTGATAGGGTAGAATTTCATTTTGTGCGCTTTCTTTGCATTTTATGTTTGTTTTCGTTTTCTCGATAAATTTATACGAACAAATGTGCCTGTAAAAGTGTTTTACAGGTGAGTATCAAATGTCATCAATATCGGTAAATTTATGAACGCTTTTCCTACCCACACGCTCCGTTAACGAAAAATAAATGCTGAACTTGCGACCAGGTTTGATATTTCATGTCGCTTAAATAATGGCAACAAGAATCGTGGGAGAAAAATCCATTTTTGTAGAAATTCCTTAGGCGACAACGAAGGAAACTACCGGAGTCCTGCAGCCTCCATCGCTCCTGTGGAACTTGCACGAGGCACGAGAAACGATCCAGAGTAGAAAGTTTTCACATAAATTAAATGTTGAAAATTTTGTCTTATTGGAAAGACCTCCTCGTCAGCTGAATTACCGCTGAATTACTATTGAATTACTCAGTTGAATCACTGTTGTTTTATCCAGCTGGTATTACTGCAGAATTACCTGGTTGGTATTACTGCTGAATTACCCAGCTGGCATTACTGCTGAATTACCCAGCTGGCATTACTGCTGAATTACCCAGCTGGCATTACTGCTGAATTACCCAGCTGGCATTACTGCTGAATTACCCAGATGGCATTACTGCTGAATTACCCAGATGGTAATACTGTTGAATTATCCAGCCGTTATTACTGCTGAATTACCCTGCTGGTATTACTGCTGTATTACCCAGTTAGTATCACTGCTGAATTACCCAGCTGAATTATTTGACGGCAATGAGACATGATCCGACGCTTCCTCCACCTACACTGAGGCCAGTTAGGGCTCTTCTGATTGCTTCTTTACTTCATCATAGAGTTTGCTCGTATGATTAAAATATCAATACCATAAAATAACAACATTTTATGAAATAATAAACTCAGCCGGATCCCACAGGTCCCATTGCTCCATCATCATTTTTCAGTGCAGCTCCCCGCCATCAGCGCCATCACCTACATCACCAGCAACCCTCCATCACCTCCCTCATCACCAGCAACCCCCTATCACCTCCCTCATCACCAGCACCCCGTCATCACCTCCCTCATCACCAGCGCCTTCGCCATCACCTCCCTCATCACCAGCGCCTTCGCCATCATCTCCCTCATCACCAGCGCCCCGCCATTTCCATCATCCAGAGAAAAGCTCTTCCACTCAGCAGATGAAATTGGCGATACAAAGGTAGAGAATAAGAGAAAGCTTAACACAGGAGTTAACTTAGCGTTTAGAATCTAAAAAGCATGACCCTGCGTTTTTGTAAAGTGTGAGGTTGCAAACATTCGTTATCTTGCCCGGCCTGATAAGCGGCCTCTTGCTTATCGTGCAGCGCAGCTCAGAGCGTTTGCCTGAAATAAATTTTCAGGTCCCGGCAATATCCCGACACGATTCGTATCCTGGATACGCGCCCCAACAGCCCATATATATCGCAGTGCCAGGCTCAAACGCACAAACTCTGACAAATACATATTAAATTTGCAATTATAATTAACCCTTGCCGTGCGCCGTTGAAATTATTCAATTTTTAACTTTGAGACATTTGCAATACTTTAATTTAAATCTTTATTTCATGTACCTACAGTCAAGGAAGACTTTAGTGATTAGAATGCCTGGGACGAGTCTGGAGCAAAATCATCAATACACGTTCTTTCTTGTAGACTCATTAGTTCATTGCTGTTCTTTCACATCCTGTTCCTAATAAATTCATTAACTTTAAAAATGACTAAACTAGTTTGCTGGTACGCGTTCACGGGAAGACCGCGCGTCGGGAGCCTCTTGCTGCGCTATCTCGGATGACGGACACGAGGCGCTGATAACGACGTGGCGGGGCTTGGCGACTATAAATATATTGCTGCGTTTGTGGCAAGAAATTCAGACAATAACATTCTTCGGAAGTAAATAAAAGTTAAAAATCTTAACATAAACAAATTCTGATCCCGAAAGCGCCCGTACAAATTTATTTTGCTTATTCTCGATAGCGAAATCTGCGACAGCAGATAAATCGCCTCGACGAAGGTGAGAAAAGCAAAAATTAGAGTCCTTAAAAGTGTTGCGGTTCGAAATTGTAGCATTCTTCTGCAACAGATTTCAGCCTACAATGATGATCTACTGCGGAAGAAGTGTTAAGGACGACTTAGACACATTGTTCATAATGTGTTGAATTTCAGGCGTCAGCCAATAAGTGATATAACCGCTTATTGAACTTCAGTCTAGCAACTTAGGCTGAATTGCGTGACCTTACGGACATTTTCTAATTATTTCAATGTTTCCTAGAGCCTTAAAAAATGGCTGCTTACACAAATTTCTTCAGTGAACTGCGGTAACCGAAGGAACATTTGAAGGTTAATATAACCGCTGCCTTGCAGTCTAATTTGGTTACGTACCAATCTAGTAATGGTCTTCACGTTCACTGACTTCGTAATTCACACAAGGGCATGAAACTGTGGACATTTAGCGCAGAAACAAATTTAATTGCAGCAAAATTCAGCAAAGATTCGTCAAACGGGCTTCAAGCTAATATCACAGGCCTAATGCCGCAGGTTGAAATTATTTGAATTTAGGTCTGCAAAGGGATTAAGGGCTATTACCTACAATAATAAATCCTACAACCATTCAAATCTGATAAATAAAAATATGAAAAATGTTCAGGATCTCCGCACCATACCGTACTGGTCGGCGTCGGGAGCAAAGTGACACGTGGTGAAAGAGTGATGCTGAAAACTACTCATGATAAACAAATGCTATACGAGATGCGTCAAACTGCGGCTACAGTTAATATAAAAAATTTCGAGGAATACTTGATATGGAGTCACAAGCGTGAAATTTTAAACCTTAGACCTGCACCAGAGACACGTGTAGTTGCAGGCGCTGAGGCGCTGTCACTCGCTACATCTTTACTGGCCTGATAAGCGGCATAATGATCTAAAAGAGCACGAGTAAAAACGACGGATTGATGGTTAACATTTTTAATGTATTTCAAACTGGCAGCTTTGTTCGACGTAACACGGGATTGATAATCCCTACGAGTTTAGTATACCGTTATTCCAGACCCGTCATTACTAATTGCGGTAATAATTACAAAGCGAATGCTTTCTAACAAAAAAAGACTCGTTCAACCCCATATTTTTCATAGAACCCTGAACTTACACAAGATTCTTGTTTCAAATATGAAAATATTCTGATTTAAATTAATGTGCCAATGTCATTCTCATCAAAAAATAAATTGTAATTCATGATCCAATCTTTTTCCCACAGTTTTGTTATTCCTTGCTATTATAAGAAATTTGTCCATTTTAGTTTAGTAACGACTAGTAAGTTTAAGTGTAGGTTAAGGTAGTTGAAATTAGAGAGCTTAGAATTTGGTGGCATTGAATGCATTGGTGACGACTTGTCTTTTTTTATATAGCTTTCTGCTAACCCCATTGAATTTACGCATGTTAAGGGCCCTTGTTAATTAGCTAATGCATGTAATTTCATCTCTTGGTCCGGCCCGACAAATTATTGCCTTTGGACGCGTTTATTTTTGCTACAAAGCTTGCCGCAAGGCTATTTCCTGATTCGTTAGCCAGCTTCAAATTCCGTCGGTCACGATGTCAATACTCGGTTCACTATCTTGTCTTGAGATTATCATAAGTGTTATTGACTGACAAATTTTTTGTGGTTAAGTCGACCTTAATTTAGAAACTTGACCCTAATCTAAATTATCACTAAACGCCGTCATAGCCACTACTGAATACCGCCTACGGCAATTTTTTAGAAGGTGTATTTTATGAACTTATTGATAATAAATAATTATTTAATTTTAAATATTAACTCAAATAAATAAATTAATGTATTAATATATATATAATCAAAATACTGAGGGTAATATTCTGCGCATATTGGTCATAAATTCAATTGTCAGACTCTGAAGTTAATCCTAAAAGTATTATTTATTATTACTTGCAGTATAATTACGCATCCTGTACATCTTACCTTGGATGCACTTACGGCCTACCCGGTCTATTGCGCCTGTCTGCTCCTGCTGTGTCTGTTAGGTTTAGATGTATGACTTGGAATATTGCATTGTTCATTCCTGTTGCCCTTCAAATTGGAATTATATTTGTGTACTGATGCGCAAACTTGAATTTTATTCATCATTCGCATGAACTTGCTTGTAATCTAGAAGCGCAGACACTGGACATTTTACGCGGCGGAACTTGTTCTTTTGTTTACCTTTTATTTATATTTACTTTTGAAAATTCGACTTGAAGGTAGCGCTTGTTTGTAAATATTAGTTAGGTTGGCTGAATGAATAAGGATAGTTGCAAGTGCTGCATCTGAGGCATCACCTGCACCAGGTCTGCAGTTGCAGGTGCTACAACTGACACAATTAGCCGCCGCTTCTTGCACAGCTCTGACAGGAGCAGATAACAGAGATAACATCGCGCCCTGAAGCCTGGCGTGTGAGGAGATCATAAGATCCCCCCCGAATAAGTCAGTACGGCGCTGATAGCAACAATTTTTAATAGAAGTTCATTTATGCGCTTTCCTTGCATTTAATGTTTGTTTTCGTTTTCTCGACAAATTCATATGAACAAATGTGCTTGTAAAAGTGTTTTGCATGTGAGTATACAATATCATCAATATCGATAAATTTATGAACGCTTTTTCTACCCACACGCTCCCTGAACGAAAAATGAATGCTGAACTTGCGAGCAGGTTTGATATTTCATGTCACTTAAATGATGACAACTTGAATCGTGGGAGAGAAAATCCATTTTTGTAGAAATTCCTTAGGCGACAACGTAGGAAACTACCGGAGTCCTGCAGCCTTCATCGCTCCTGTGAAACTTGAACGAGGCACGAGAAACGATCCAGAGTAGAAAGAGTTTTCAGATAAATTAAGTGAGAGAGAGGTTTAAAATTTAATAAATTAAATTTTGTCTTATTGGTAAGACCTTCTCGCCAGCTGAATTACACAGTTGAATCAAAGTTGTTTCTCCCAGCAGGTATTACTGCTGAATCACCCAGATGAATTATTTGACGGCAATGAGTCATGATCCGACGCTTCCTCCACTTACACCGAGGCCAGTTAGGGCTCTTCTGATTGCTTCTTTACTTCATCATAGAGTCTGCTCGTATGATTAAAATATCAGTGTTCAAATATCTTAACATATCCTGAAACAATAAGCTATGCAGGATCCTTTAGTTCCTATAGCTCCATCATCATTCTTTCAGTGTAGCTCCCCGCCATCACCGCCATGACCCCCCCCCGTCATAACCTCCCTCATCACCAGCGCCCCGCCATCTCTATCATCCAGAGAAAAGCTCAACTCAGCAGATGAAAATTATCGGCGATACGAAGGCAGAGAAAAAGAGAAAGCTTAACGCGGTAGTTAATATAGCGTATAGAATGTAAAAAGCATGCCCCTATACGTTCTGTAGAGTGTGAGTTCGCAAACGCTTGTTATCTTATCCGGCTATGATAAGCGGCCTCTTGCTTATCACGCCGCGCCGTTCGTGCGCTGCAGGTAACACAGATGATGGCAGAGCTCGACTTTTTTTAAAAGAGCGTGAATAAGTAGGACGAATTTTGTGCCACAATTTTTTATTTATTCCAACCTAGCAGCTTCGTCCGGCATGCCCCGGTATCGACAAACCCTGCAATTCCAAAATCTCGTCATCCCAAATCTGCTTTTCATAATCGCGATTATAATAATAAAGCGAATATGTGCTAAAAAAATATGCCAGATCAAACCCATATTTTTTCTTAGAACATTGAACTTGTTAGAATATACTCGGCAGCTTCTTGTTTCAAAATCATAAAAATTCTATCTTTTGAATTAAATTCATTAACTAATGTAATTTTCATCAATTTAAAAAATAAATTCTAATTTTTGGTTCAAACACCAACTATATACAATATCCCGACATGATAAGTATCCTGGATACGCACCCCAACAGCCCCTATATACAATATCCCGACATGATAAGTATCCTGGATACGCGCCCCAACAGCCCCTATATACAATATCCCGACACGATAA